>NW_024080870.1:1704514-1734429 GCF_003009895.1 Hyaena hyaena | reverse complement strand
AGAGAGACAGCGTGAGCAGGGGAGGGTCAGAGAGAGAGGGAGTCACAGACTGAAACAGGCTCCAGGCTCTGAGCTGGCAGTCAGCACAGAGCCCGACGCGGGGCTCGAACCCACGAACCGCGAGATCATGACCCAAGCGAAAGTCGGACGCTTAGCCGACTAAGCCACCCAGGCGCCCCAAACATTTTTTATTTCTGAGAGAGACAGACAGTATGAGCAGGGGAGGGTCAGAGAGAGAGGGAGATACAAAATCTGAAACAGGCTCCAGGCTCTGAGCTAGCTGTCTGCACAGAACCCGATGCGTGGCTTGAACCCATGAACTGTGAGGTCATGACCTGAAGTCAGATGCTCAACTGACTGAGCCCCCCAAGCACCCCTATTCTTTTCCCAATTGTATGTGTTGGTGTCTGCTAGGCTCCTGTTATAAGAGATATAAGAGAGGACGGTAATGGGTTGCATTGGGTGAAGACCGACAAGGTCTTTGCTTCTGTCTTAATTTTAGTTCTCCAGACTGGCAGTGGATTTATTTAGAAAAAGCCTCCCTCTCTGAGTAGAACTACTGATATCTGAATAGCTAATGGGAGCAAGAAGGGATTTTTAGCCTTTTGGATAAGAAATTGTAGGACAGTTAACTATCACCTTGGCTGATCCCAAGATCAAGACCTTCAAAAAAAAAAAGTTAGAGTCATTGAACATCAAACATGGAAGGCAGCTCTGAGGTCATCATGGCTAGTGTAAGACTTTATTTAACAAATGGATAAACTGGGCTATAAAGAGGAGAGTCTTAAATAGAAGTTAGGATCCAAGAGAAAGTAAAGGAGACACAGGTCATCAGAGTCAGGTTATGCTAAACTCTGGAATCTCTGAGAACTTATTTAGGAATGTCACATTGGGTGGGGCTACCCAGAACCTGGAACTGAGCAAGCTTAGGATGCTCTACCTAAACCTAGAGAGAAATAGTTCACGAGTTGATTAATGATGATTGCCTTGGTACAGGACAGATGGGTACTGTTTTTCTACTACTGTAAAATGTAACATCAAGACTCGTGGGACTGGGGTTAGCCCAAGAGGTGGAATTTGGAGGGATGGTGAAGCTAGATTACCAGTGACAAACCAAGAACTACTGGTGGTGGCTAGGCTGGTGTTTAGGTTTCTTGGCCACCCTACATTACTTTTTTACTCTTTCTGTCTCAATTGTATGATACTGCTTTGGAATTCCTGTAACCTTGTAGAATGTGAACATCTACTTTATTTTACATAGTAGGCACATAAAACAAGAATTCTTGGATACTGCTCCAAATTTTGCCTTTGGTTTAGTCTCCTGTTAGTCTCACTTTCTCCATATGCAAAATGAAGGTTTTGAGCTAGGTCCAAAATTTTCATAGGATGGCAACAGCTATTATGTGGGATAACATTAGGTTTTCATGATCAATTTCTTCTGATCATGATCAGTTATATTGCTGGATTAATAAACATTGTTCTAACCTACAGGACTTCTCAGATCCTTTAATGTAAGAATTCACGTGAAAGTGACTCCGGTATGGGGCGTCTGGGTGGCTTAGTCGGTTAAGCATCTGACTTCGGCTCAGGTCATGATCTCACGGTTTATGGTTTTGAGCTCTGCATTGGGCTCAAGCCCTACATCAGGATCAAACTCATGGTGTCTCTCACTCTCAAAATAATAAACAAACTTAAAAAAATAGTGATTCAGGTAGGCAGAGTTCGCCAAATTTTCTGAAAACAATGTACGATATAGTCTCAGCTTCAAAATGCTGCCATTCTTTGCTCATTTCCCTTGAGAATAGAGATGTCAAGAGAAGCACAATCAATGATTGGCTTATTTTACTTGTCTGCTATAGACATGATTTGGTGGTTGGTTTTTAACCACAGAGTTCAAGTGGCTCAAAGCAAATGGCAACCATGGGGGTCATTTCTTTACTAATGCATTTGAAGATAAATCAATCAGATTGAAAACAGCTGAAACAATTTGTTCTTTAAGACTAGACCAGGTAATTTCAGTTACTTTAATGATGTGACTGGCAATAAAACCAATTGGCAAAATTGACTGCAGAACAGTATGACTTGGGGGCTTTTTTTTTTTTTCTTTCCTCATAATCTTAGCATAGCTGCTATGAAGATGTTTCATCTGAAACTCTTGAGCAGCAGCATCCTGGTTGGCCTCCTAACCTCTGTGGAGGGTTTAGCATTAGCAGTACAGCGTACAGCATTGGGCAACTTGTCATGGTCATGTACACACTATTTTTTTTTTTTTACAGTTTATTGTCAAGTTGGTTTCCATATAACACCCAGTGCTCATCCCCACAAGTGCCCTCCTCCATGCCCATCACCCCCCTCCCCCCCCACACCCATCAGTCCTCAGTTTTTTCTCAGCATTCAAGAGTCTCTCATGGTTTGCCTGTCTCCCTCTCCCCCACCCGTTCCTCCCTTCTTCTCCCCCACGGTCCTCCGTTAAGTTCCCCCTAATCCTCCTATACGTGCAAACATAGGGTATCTGTCCTTCTCTGCCTGACTTATTTCGCTCAGCATAACACCCTCAAGGTCCATCCATGTTGCTACACATGGCCAGATTTCATTCTTTCTCATTGCCATGAAGTATTCCATCGTATAGATAAACCACATCTTCTTGATCCATTCGTCCGTTGATGGGCACTTAGGCTCTTTCCATGTTTTGGCTATTGTTGAGAGTGCTGCTATGAACATTGGGGTACATGTGCCCGTATGCAGTCATGTACACATGATTATAGTCTCCACTGGTGTAGTGGAGTTCCCTGTGTCTGACCCTAAATGGTTCTCCACACTGGAGAGATGTCCAGCCTGGGGCAGCCCTAGCTCCCTGTGCCTGCAGGGACAGACTATTCCATCAAATTGGGGACAGCCTGGGGTGCCTGGGTGGCTTAGTCGGCTAAGCGTCCAACTTTCGCTTAGGTCATGATCTCGCGGTTCGTGGGTTCGAGCCCCGCGTCAGGCTCTGTGCTGACTGCCAGCTGAGAGCCTGGAGCCTGTTTCAGAGTCTGTCACTCCCTCTCTCTCTGACCCTCCCCTGCTCACGCTGTCTCTCTCTCTCCTAGAAATAAATAAAACATAAAAAAAATTGGACAGCCTTCTTTCTCTATTCAAAAGAGACAACACTAGTTTGATCTACCTTTCTATCAGTCTGGTCAGGAATGACTTCAAACTCTTCCATACCAATAGGTTTTTGTTTGTTTTGTTTTTTGTTTTTAATCAAAGACTTTCACAGTCAACATTGATAGGCAAGCATGGAAAGTGTGGTGGATCATCACCAGGGCATCATCAGAATCACCTAGGAATTAAAACAAATGTGTCACTCCTGAAGATTTTGATGGAGAAGATTGACAGTGGGTACAACCACTTGTCTTTTAAAAAGCTCCACCAAGGGGCGCCTGGGTGGCTCAGTCCATTACGCATCCAACTTCAGCTCAGGTCACGATCTCATGGTTCGTGGGTTTGAGCCCCATGTTGGGCTCTGTGCTGACAGCTCAAAGCCTGGCGCCTGCTTTGGATTCTGTGTCTCCCTCTCTCTCTCCCCCTATCCTGTCTCAAAACTAAACTTGTGCTCTGTCTCTCAAAAATAATTTTTTAAATTAAAAAATTTAAAAAGCTCCATAGATACAATCCACATGTCCAGCCATCGAAGATGGATACACAAAATGTGGTTTATTCATATACTGGAAAGCTACTCAGCAACAACAAAGAAAAAGCTATTGTTACACGCAGCAACATCAATGTATCTCCCAGACATTAGGTTAAGTGACAAGAGCCAGTCACCAAAATATGTACAACATAGACTCTATTTGTATGAACTTTGAAAATAAGCAAAGCTTATAAATGGTGCTAATAAAATTATGATTTTTACTGGGGGGTTGGATTAACAACAGAGACACAACACTTTCTCAGGATGGTGAAAATACTTTAGACCTTGTTTTGGGTGATGGTCTACACAGGTGCATATAATTCCAACACTTGAACTGAGTTCTTAAGAGATACATTTAACATTTTTTAATTTTTATTTTTAATGTTTATTTTTGAGAGAGAGAATGAAAATGAGTAGGGGAGGGGCAGAGAGAGAAGGAGACATGACCTGAGCTGAAGTCAGACACTTAAGTGACTGAGCCATCCGGGTGCACCAAGAGATGTGTGTTTTATTGTGTATAATTTATATATTATTGAAATAAAAGAGCCCAACTTCCCTGTAAGTCTCCAAACTAGGGCCCTGCCCCTATGCCAAAATCCAAGAAATGATTGTTTTCACTCAATCTAGCTCAGCCCATTTACAGCCTCAAGAAATGGAACACTTCTCTCCTTTGCCATATTTCATACAACCCACCATTTTCATCTACCTTCCAGAAGTTCTTCCTTTCTGTCTTTTGAATAATAAAACTCTAGAGAACTTAACATACAACAGCCAGCTTACTAATGAACCCATAGATCTCCAGGAACCTTTCCTTTCCTGTCTCCATTTTAGTATTCAGTGTCCTGGAAAGAGGCCCGCCCTTCCTAGGCTACCTTGTAGGGACCTCATGTTTAATGAGCATCTATGTGCTGGATTTTTGTTGGCTCCTTTACCAAGGCTATCTCGTTTTCTTTTCAAAATAACCCTAAAAAATAGATATTTTCACTGTTCTTCTCTACTTCCCAGATTAGCAGTTGATAAGGAACGATAAATATATAGCAAATCCAAAGGTGATACCAGGCTGAGGAGTGGATACAGGGTTAGAAAGAACAGTGACTGCAAAACCTCTTATAATTTAAGGCCTCTTTCTCTCCGGGGCCTGAGGTAAGGAAAGCAAGCACCTGGGAGTTGGAGAAATACAGCTTGGGTGTAAAAGGGACCAAGGTGTGCATTTGACCATGTTTTTCATGCTCAGTTGCCCGAATTCAAGCCAGCCGGGCCCCACACACCCGGGCAGTCCCATGCTCTCTGGCTCACCCCTGCTGGTAGCTAAGAAGTGGAAGCCTCAGGGCGACTTTTGTTGGATATAACTTAGAAAACAAGAAGGAAGCAAGTGGGGGATGTAGAGATGTCTTTACTTTTAGGATTATGGCTCCCTGGGATCAGAAGAGTGGGTTCCCTTACGGAGGTGGTGAGGCACAGGGAGAAGCATTGGAGCAGATTCTGTGTGTGTGTGTGTGTGTGTGTGTGTGTGTGTGTGTGTGTGTGTGTGTGTGTCTCGGCGCGCCTGTGCATGGAGGGGGATTGCTGTACCCCCCACAAGGCACTGGGGGAGGAGGAAGCGGTAGCAGAGATCTGAATAATTGATTCTTCAGCCGCACCAGACGCTCGGGAGCGGGCGGAGAGCGCGGTTTCAGCACCAGGGACAGCGGCAGGCGCCGCAGGCAGCCGCCTATCCCGGCCTTGTCGCCGCCGTGCGCCCCGGGGAGGGTGGCCGTGCTCTGCGCCGCCGCCGAGGGACTGCGGGGTCCGCCTCGGCCCGCCTCCGGGGAGGGCGGCTGCGGGCGGAAGATGCTTTCGGCCACCGGAGCTCCGAGCCTCGCCGGCTGTCGTGGGGGCTGCTGCGTCTAGCCGACTGAGAACAATTGCCTAAGTTGGCGTGGGGGCGCCCCTGCCCGCCTCCTCCTCTTCATCCGGGGCGATCGTAGCAGAAGCACGCCTCCGGAGCCCTGCTTTGCCAGCGCTGTGAACCAGGGTGGCGAGGCGCTCTCCGGACTCCCGTCGGGAAATCGGGAGCTGAACGCCTGGTGGCGAGCTGGCCCCGCAGCGAAGGGCCCAGAGGGAGCTGCCATCCCCCGCCCGCGCCTCTCCGGCGGGGACCGCGGGGATCCCCGGCCACACGCCGGCGCGCGCTCACACACTCACTCACACACACACACACACACACACACACACACACACACACACTCGCCCTCACACACACCACCAGCCCAGAGCCTGGGCTGCGGAGCGGGCTCCCGGCCGAGCTTAGAGGACCGGGCGGCTGCTGTCCGGAGTGGGGCAGGAAGCCGAGCTCCGGCTGTTGGGCGGAGGCGCCGCGGGGCTAGCCGGACCATGGGGCTGGGTGAGCGCTGAGAGTCGCGGCCGCAGCCATCAGCCCTGGAGATGACCAGGATCGGCCACTGCTGAGAACTATGTGGAGAGAGGCTGCGGTGAGTGCTGGCGCGGGACGCGGGGCCTGGGCGGCCCCTTTGGGGGAAAAGACGGTGGGAGGCCTGGATAGCGCAGGAGGGTCGTTGCGGGGGAATGATCGCACCTCCCTCGGGGATCCGGGACCGCGGGAGCCTGAGTCCTTCCCTCCCCCTCTCCTGCCGGCTCATCGCAAACTCAGCCAGCCACCCCCCTCCATTCTCTCCTCTTTCTCTCCCTACCCCCGTTGCTCAGCAGCTCCTGGCCGAACAACTGCCAGCAGCCGGCGCCGGGGAGGTGGTAGGGGGAGAGGGTGGAGATGCCCAGTTAGCTTCTCGTGCGTGGCCAGCCTTGGGCTCCCGTTCTCCTGTCCGCCCAGGAGCGGAGCGGAGCTCTGCTTATCGACGGGGTCTGAGGCTCCGCACAGGGGGTCTTGGGCCCGGAGCTGCAGCTCCCCCTCTCTGGTCGAGCCCCCTGGGCGCACAGGGGGCTGTAAGCATTGCAGACTGCAGCCTGCCCCCCCCCACCCCCCGTCCCCTTTCCCTTGCCTGCGGGCTGACCCAGCCTCTCCGTCTCTTCTCCACTCTGGTAGAGCCCTGCTGCAGAGCCTCCGGCTGGGATAGCCGCCCCCCGTGGGGGCGATGCAGACAGCGCGGGACAGCTAGGGGAGCGCGCGGGGGCCGCAGCATGCGGGAACCCGCTAAACCCGGTGGCTGCTGAGGCGGCCGAGATGCTCGTGCGCGCAGCGCGCCCCACTGCATCCTCGACCTTCTCCGGCTACAGGTACGTCCCAGCGGGAGACCTGGGCTCAGCCGGCCTGGGAAGAGGAAGACTCGACCGGAGAGAGAGCGGGAGAAGGATCAAGGGGGAGAGGGAGAGAGGAAGCGGGAGAGGGATGATCTGTAGCGAGGTGCGGGAGGAGCACCAGGGGGCGCTGCGGCTCCGTGTTCGGCTGTGCTCACCCCAAGAGTGTCTCGGCCAGACCGAGTTCTCCCCAACTTCCCCTGGCTCCGGCAGCGCCGGGCCCGAGGGGCGCGCGCCTGTGCACGCGTGCACGGCTGTGCTGGTATTTGCAGGCACGCGCAGTTGTGCACCCGGCGCGGTACACGTGTGTGCACCGACGGAGGACGTGTGCGGACTCCGGATGGCCGTGGGTACCGCTACGACCTGCGGCTGTGTGCAGAAATGCGCGCGTGCCTGTGAGGTTGTGCAGTCCACTGCTCACATGCACCCGAGACTTGGTAACAGGATCTGGAGTGGGGATCCTGGGGAGGGTCCGTACAGCTCGTGTCCGTCAGAGAGCTGCCAGGGAGCCCACCTTCCCCCCTCCCGCCCCCCTCCCCAAGCAGTTCTCTGCCAGCTCCCACGCGCCGGCCCACGGGTGGAAGCGCCTCCCCTCATTTCTGGGATTCTGCATTGCACGCGGCGTTCATGAGAGAGGGCGTGTGTGTGTGTGTGTGTGTACGTGTGTGTAGGGGGCGGGTCCTAGGGCCTTCTTGCAGTTGAGTGGAAACCGCTCGATGGCCCCTCCGTGCGAGGTGGGGAGAGCCCTAATCTTCCCCAAGCACCTGGGGCGCACGGGTGCACATCCTCATTCCCATGCATTGGGGGGGGTGCCTTGCGGGAGGGGAGTGGGGTCTGCAGCAGGGTTCGCGTGAGGCCAGGTCTTTGCTGTACCCGAGGGTTCACAGGGGGCGGGGTCAGTCATCTAGCACTGCGCGGGAGCAGGGCTGCGGAGTCTCGGCACCGCCTCCGCACGCGGGGGCTGGTCTGTAGTTGGTTCCTTTGAGCAGGGGGCGGGGTCGGCAACTTGGTCTGAACTAGCTGAGTGCGAGAGGGGTGGGTGGAGGGTTTGCTCCGTGCGCCTACGCTCAGGGTCTGTGGTCCATAGCTAACTTGGAGGTGTGGTGGGAGCCGTGGGCAGATTTGAATATGGAGAGGAGGCTGGAGACTGGGGAAGAGAAGAAGGCTGGATGCAAAAATGGATTTAGGGATAGAGATGGAGGATTAGCTCAGATTGGAGTTGTGGACAGAGTTGGGTCGAGGGATGCGGATGGCGGCGGGAGTGGGGAACAGAGCCAGTGACCCTGTCAGCTCGCGCTGGGGATGGGCTGTATACCTGGCTCCTAGAGCAAGGGGCTGGGTCTGGAATCCCTTTGGTCACTGTGGCCCTGACTCTCCCTCTCCGCCTTGCAGGGACCGTAAGTGGCGACTATGGGCAGACTGGGTTATTGGACCCTGCTGGTGCTGCCGGCCCTTCTGGTCTGGCGCGGTCCGGCGCAGGGCGCGGCGGCGGAGAAGGGTCCCCCGGCGCTGAACATTGCGGTGCTGCTGGGTCACAGCCACGACGTGACGGAGCGCGAACTGCGAAACCTCTGGGGCCCCGAGCAGGCAGCAGGGCTGCCCCTGGACGTGAACGTGGTAGCCCTGCTGATGAACCGCACAGACCCCAAGAGCCTCATCACACATGTGTGCGACCTCATGTCCGGGGCGCGCATCCATGGTCTTGTGTTTGGGGACGACACCGACCAGGAGGCGGTGGCTCAGATGCTGGATTTTATCTCTTCACAGACTTTCATCCCCATCCTGGGCATCCACGGGGGCGCGTCTATGATCATGGCTGACAAGGTAAGTCACAGAGGTGACAGGCTGCCGGGAGCAGGAATTTGCTGACCGTACTGCCCCGACCACAGGTCTCTGGGGGCCTGTGGCATCTGTTTTGGTCTGAGAGAGGGTCGTGGCCACTGGCCCTGCTGAGAGCCGGGTTTGGCCTTTCCAACCCAAAAATGAATGGAAGTGCTTTCTTTGCCTTGGTTCTGAGGTCCTGAGGCATTTGGGGTATACCACGAAGCGCTCTGTAAATGCCGATGCGTGAGGGGGTGGTAGAATGCTTGGAGGCTTCCAGATAGTGCCCAGAGGTGAGCTTGGGGATACTTGAAACACTACAGCTCCTATTTCCATGATGCCAGTTTTTCCTGATTAGTGGGAAAGTGTCCGTTTGTCTCCTCTCTGTGGTAAGCGACTAAAGCGATTTTTAAAAAGATTCAACGTGGGTATGTTATGGAATGCAATGCATAGGCTTTAGGTAAAACACAAAAGGGCAGAGAAATATGCTTCCACAGTCGCTCCAGGTGGAGAGTTTGAGAAGTCCCGGGCTGCAGATGCACAGGAGAATGTTCCTCTAAGGAGTGGGTGTGAGTGGAGAGAACTGACTATAGTCCCTGAGCACGGAGGGCCTGGCATTTTCCTACCTGTTCCCTGGGTGGGGCTGTAAGGGGTGCCCAGAACATCAGAGGGAGGGGTTGCCCCCCAAGGATGGGTTTTGGTATGAACTTGGAGAGTGTCCGAACGAAAAGAAGGTGTGTCCACATCTCTTGGTTTAGAATGAGAGAGAAGGTTATTCTGTGAACCATCCTAGAGTGTTGGTTTGGGGAAGAGGGGAGACTCTAAGGTTGGGTGAGATGTTACGAGGGCCTAGTTTGAGGATTGTGCAGAAGTAGAGGGATGGGGGAGGGGTCAGAGGGAGATGCCTAGTGAGGAAGGAGAAGAAATTGGAATTGTGGGTGCATTGCATCTCTAAGCCCCAGAAAAGGCCGGGGTGAGGTAGGAAGGGGAGGACAGGGCGTGTGTACTTGTGTGCCGTGGTACCCAGCCCTGACACCGTCTTGGACGGTGTTCCTTGGATAGCAGGAGACATCCTAATGGAACGAACGGACATTTGTCAGAGCACTTTGCTTCTGACGCTCTCAAAGCACTTTTATATTCATCAAATCAGATTCTGCCTCTGCCTCAGCAGTTCCCACCAGCTCCTTTGGGATCCGTATTAATTCTTCCAGGCCTCCTGGGCTGCAGCACATTCAGCCGAAGTATACAACCAATGCAGTATCTTATTAAACATTCATTTGAAATGGTTTGCAGTCTAGCAGAATTCCTCCGTGTGGCCGAGCATTTTCCCAGCCACCTCTCAGTTTGGGGGAGCTCTTTTCTGGGATGAAAGAAAGTAGGGAACAGCTATGCTTTGCCACCGGTCTATGTGCTGGAGGAGGTCTTGGAGTCTCCTAGGAGGACATCCTGCAACTTTCAGATGAGGGGCCTGAGGCATAGGGGGCAGTTAAATACTTGCCTGAGGCCACACGGTGGGTGGTGGGGTAGATCTTGGTCTTCTGGTCTCAAGCTGTGATCTTACTTTCCAGCAAATTAAGCCTATCCTTTAATTTTGCCGTCTTAACTTCAGGAGGGTTAAGGAACTAATCTCATTTTATAGGAGATCCTGTGCCGTGGGCAGGTGCAGTGACTCAGAGCCTAGGGCTTGTGCATAAGGACTGACCAGTCCTCTGATAAAGGCATGGAGAACTTCAGTTTCTGGCGTGGGGTTGGTGATTTGGGAATCTAAACATTACCCACCGATCCCTCCTCCCTTCTGAAGTTTTGACCAAAAAGGCAACACACAAAAGATAGTAGCCATGCTGAAAGAAAATTATGGGTTGACTGGGGCCCAGCACAATCAATGGAGAAATCTGGTGAAATCTGACCTAGAGAAGGTGTCTTGAGTCTCGGAGGTCTGAGCTGGCAGGTGTGTGGCTCAGACTCTTACCTGACTTACCCATCTGACTGTAGGCAAAAAAGCAGGAACAGAGAGTGGGCTCAGAATTGAGTACCCATTTGGCATATGGTGACCCTGCCCACTGTGAATGTCAGGCTCTGACCCTCACTAACTGGACCAGCAACTGCTCTTCCCTTAAAGGGGTGTGAGAAAGGGAAGTGTGAGGGCCTCGGTGGAAGCATCCTCTGCTCCTATCAAATGAGACCGCCTCTGGGAATTGGGCAAGAGTGTGAACCCACTTCAGAGTAAAGAAGGAAAAGAATCCAGAAACGGCAAGAGGAAGATAAGAGAGGACCTTTGCAGAGAAGTCAAGATAGGAGAGAGATTTAAGAGGGGATGTCGGGAGAGGAATGAAATAGTCCGTTGGTTCGGAAATTGTGAAGGGAATTGTGGGGGCTTGCCAACTTGGTCTTGATGGCAGGGGATCAAAGAAGTGAGCGGATATAATGTTGGGGTATATGTTGAGGAGAGGTGGGTTAAAGAGTGGTATTTTGAGAAACCTGAATGTGTTCAGGAAAGAGATGGTCTAAAATGTGAACAGTCCTTCCTTCCATTAGTAGCACATCTCGTTGGCTTGTGGCTTTGCCACCTGTTTCTTCTGGAGCTGAATGCTGAGTGCAATTTGTTTGGCTCTGAAGAGGCAGCCATGAGATATTGCCTAAAACTCCACCTTGCTTGGTTGAGTGTGCCAGCAGTGTTACAGCCACAAAGTCTGAATCTCCCCAGACTGAAAATGCCTTTCTGTCTCCCCACTAAGATGATGTTCATTTGGTAAAGCCCAGAACATACCTGTGTTGTTTTCACTTCCAAATGGGTAACATGAGAGTTGATAGTGCCCCCATGGATAAGAATGGTAGTTAATTTGATTATCAGTTAAATGCAACATGTCCCCCTCTCCAACTTTACCTTTCCCTCCGTCTATCTGACCCACGTAAGAAAGAACAAAGCCTTAGAATAATTGAAATGTGTTAAGTGGCAGATTTTTGTGATGTTAACTTACAACAGAGATGTTAATTTTTGTTTCTATCAGTGGGTGGTCTTGAAATATAATTAATTTAGACGTGAAAATAATGTTTGATGTAGATAAAGTTCTAATGTTATCTTGGTTTGGCCACTTTGATCCTCTCCCAATGAAATACAACTCTGGCTAGGGCAATAGCCCCTAGTAAATCAGGCAGATGCATTAGACCTTGATGTTTCTTCTCCGTGTCCTCACCTCCTCCTCCCTTTATTTCTAACCGCTCCATTGGGGAAAAGACCAGGCTTAGATTTTAGCTACATCTAGCCATGTCAGTTGCTGTATGGATTTTGTTTTATATATGTTGTGTCTAGCCATCTCATCTTCTCTACTAGAGTGTAAGTTCCTTGAGGATAGTCTTTGTGAAAAGTGTGTTTATGTGTATTTGAAATAATGAGTACTCCTCCTCCACAGCTTATAAAAATAATGTGGTTTCACTGGAGAGCACTTAGAAAATATATTAACATTTCAAGAAGGAAATAAAGTTCTTTCCTCTAAGTCCTGTCACCAAGAGCAGCCACGGTTGGACATGAGGGTCTCTTTCCTTCTAAGCTCTATTCACTTAGTTTTGTTTTTGTTTTTGTTTTTGTACTTTGCCCTCTGTAGGCTTTTTTTAGTCATAAGATTCATGTTTTTCTTTATTTCCGGAGAAATCTCAGCCATTATCTGTTGGGTGTTTCCTCTCTAATATTTTCTGTGTTCTCTTCATACATAGTTACTCAACTAGTCCTCCAGGCATCTTAACTTAAACTTTTTTTTTCAGTTTTTTCTCTCTCTGTGTTATCTTTGGGAAGGTCTCCTCAGCTCTATACTCTAGTTAACTGACTCTTTTTATTTGTATCTGGTTTATTATTTTGCCTTAACCAGCTCTTTTTATTTGTATCTGGTCTATTATTTTACCTATCAGTTGAGCTTTTAATTTTGACAATGGTTCACCGTAGTTCCAAGATAAATAATTAGCCCCTTTATGTACCTTCCTGCTTTCTTGTTTTATAAAAAAAACAAAAAACAAAAAACAAAAAAAAACAAAACTCTTATTACTTTGTGAATGTAAATTCTTCCTCTATCCCTTTGAGGATTAAAAAAAAAAATACTATGAAGACCTTCTCTGACTACTCTAGCATCTTTGTTTCTTTGGATATGAATTCTTTGATTTTGCAGATTCTAATCATTGGATGTTCTTGTATTTCTCTAATGTCTCATATGTCCTCACACGTTTTATTTGTGAACTTGAGGTGATTTTATGATTTCTTCTGCCCTATGTCTGCAAGAGTATGTGCTTTTAAATTAGAGCTCATGTCAACAGCTTAGCTCAGAGCTCTCTCCCTGCTCTGTATGTCCTCTGGTGCAGGCTTGGGTCCCAGGCTCACGTAAGTTACTTCATTTTTGCTCCTTGACACAGACGGGGGCATCCTTTTTGGCTGTGACCCTGGGAAGCATGATTCTGGGTCCAGTTTTGCCTCTTATTCCTTGGGTAGATGTTAGGACTTCTATTTCCATGGCTCACATTGGACCCATCCCTCATGAACCATGTGACTTTGAGTCCTATTTGAGATTGTAGAGTCTCATCTTTTGATTCATTTATTTTTAGAGAGTCATCTTTATTTTTGATCCGTGATTCCCTTTTCTTATTTCCAAGCAGTATTATGTAAATTTTAAAACATCTAAAGATTTATCTATAAATTCTGTGTCTTAGGAGCAGGGGTGGGGTGGTTACTGAGTGTGTTCACTCTGATTTTGACCCAGTTATATTTTACAACCTGCTTTCATTTTTTTCAAACTTGATTATGTATTCGTGGAATTTTCCCTTATTATTAAATAGACTCAAACATGATTTTAAATGGCTGTGGAGTATTCTGTTTATACCACAGTCATTGTGACTAATTTTTCTATTTTCTACCTTTAGTAAGGTTTATTTCCGGCTCACGTGTGTTCTTTTTGGCACCTTGTGCTGATCTTGCCCTTGGCATTTGTTTCTTGGTAAATGTTTGTTGACTGAATGAATCATGTTACTGGTTCCGATGCCAGCTCACTGCCGTTTCCAGATGAACTTACCACACTGTGTCCATGCAGTAGCTGTTCCCTAAATGCTGACTGATTTAATACGTGTGTGCTAAGTCTCCCCTTCTTTCTAGTGGGTAGGTAATTACTTGCCATCCTTGGGATTAACAAACGGGGGGGGGGGCGGGGGGAGGGTCGGTCCATACAAAAAGCCCAGGTGGTGTTCCTAAGTAGCAGGTTGTCAGCAGGACATGGAACTTTCTCTCGTAACCTGGGTGCTCCAGAGTTTGACTGTGAGTGAGACCCTGAAAGCTCGTGGGAAGGGCAGACAACACACGTCAGAATGTTGGCGGGTCCCACTCAGCCCCTGCTATGGAGGCCTCGGGTCATTCTGGAGAGAGTGGGGGGCCTATCTTTAGCCTTTGCGATGAGGCATGTCAGATACAATCATCTAGTCCTCTTTATATAAGTTATTGGAGAGCGAAAGGCACACCCCGAGAGGCATGACTAGCTTTCTAAGTGGCCCTCTGGGGTCGTTGGTGATCACTTGGACTCCTGATAGCTGTGTTCTGGTGGGTGTGGAGGGTGCAGTGTTCCTATTCTTTCTGGTGGCCCCAGGTGGCAGATGCTTCTCTAGGCCAAGAGATGGAAGGGGTAAGGGGGCTGGGAGGGAAGGAGGGAGGCAGAGACAGACAGAGAGGGAGAGAGAAATAGAAATAGAATCTTGGGTGTGCAGTACAGAATGGTGGCTTCTGGTAAGGCCATAATGAAAACAAGAGGTTATAATGTTGTTAGCTGGTGGGTTTTATTTGTCCCACATTCCCTATTT
Source organism: Hyaena hyaena (assembly GCF_003009895.1). Lineage (NCBI taxonomy): Eukaryota > Metazoa > Chordata > Mammalia > Carnivora > Hyaenidae > Hyaena > Hyaena hyaena. The sequence goes on along the minus strand of NW_024080870.1, from coordinate 1,719,857 downwards.
ATTCAAATTTCAATTTGTTGCCAGCATTAAAGTTAGGAGACATCATATTAAAAAATTTTTTTAATGTTTATTTTTAAGAGAGAGCGTGCGAGAGAGCGCGCACATGAGCAGGGGAGGGGCAGAGAGAGAGGGAGACACAGAATCTGAAGCAGGCTCTAGGCTCCGAGCTGTCAGCACAGAGCTGTAGGCAGGGCTTGAACCTGCTAACTGCAGAATCATGACCTGAGCCAAAGTTGGATGTTAACCATCTGAGCCACCCAGGTGCCCCAGAGACATCACATTTTTTAAAAATGTTTTTTATTTATTTCTAGGAGAGAGAGAGAGAGAGCGTGAGCAGGGGAGGGTCAGAGAGAGAGGGAGTCACAGACCAAAACAGGCTCCAGGCTCTGAGCTGGCAGTCAGCGCAGAGCCCGACGCGGGGCTCGAACCCACGAACCTCGAGATCATGACCTAAGCGAAAGTCGGACGCTTAACCGACTAAGCCACCCAGGTGCCCCAGAGACATCACATTTTTAAAAATACACATTTCATGCTTCACTGAAAGAAATCAGAGGCCCTGGGAACACGGCCCCTGCCCTTCCCCTTGGCAGGCAACTGTTGGCTAGAGGTGAATACCACTCCTACCCTCCCCCACTCAGTCCTCTGCTTGCCCACTTCCCTCATTCATGTTAGAGACTTGGCCCTTGAAGGGACTGGAGTTTGAGGTCCCTGATGTAGGTGAAGAACATAGCTGGTATTTATGAAGAAAGCCTTTCATGGCACCCCCTTCTCTCCCAAGAGCTACTTCTTGGTAAGGGGCAAGCTCATGATGCGCGTGTGTCCATGCTGCTGTGTTCACTGCCAACATCGCTGATCTACTGAGCCCACAGGCCTTAAATCCTCCCCAACACGGTATGGTAGGAAGCCACTACTAACCAACTTGAGTCAGAAGGCCCTGGAAAACGTTGGACAAAGGGTCCGAGAACCTAAATTCCGTTTCCAAATAGCAGTGTGACCCGGAGAAAGGCCCTTCACCTTTCTGGTCTTTAGGCTTTCCTGTGAAATGAGGTTTAGGTTGATACCATCTCTAAGGCCTCTTCCAGCTCTGAAAATGTTATTGCCTTGAAGAAAAGATTGGCAAGAAACATGCCAAATGTGAGCCGTGGTTATCTTTGAGTGGTAAACTCCTGCTATTTCAATCTTTTTTAAAAAAAAATGTCATACGGGGCCACCTGGGTGGCTCAGGTGGTTGAGCATCGACTTTGGCTTAGGTCATGATCATGCAGTTTGTAAGTTCGAGCCCCACATCGGGCTCTGTGCTGACAGCTCAGAGCCTGGAGCCCACTTCAGATTCTGTGTCTCCCTTTCTCTCTGCCCTTCCCTTGCTTGCACTCTGTCTCTCAAAAAATGAATAAACAATAAAAAAATCTTTTTAAATGTCATTATAGGATGGTTAATAAGTTGAACCTTGAGTTAGGTTGTCTGTGCTTAAATTCAGGCTTTCACTTACCAGCCGGGTGATCATGGGGAAACTCCTTAATGTCTCTGAGCCTCAGTGTCCTCACTATTTGTTTGTTTCTGACCCCAGCCCGCCCTAAATGTCTTTGTTTTTTAAAAGGGGACAGAGAGAGTACCTACTTCATAGAGCTGTAAGATTTAAATGAGACAGCAGGTGGCTCAGTGCTTGGCTTGTAATAAATACTTATTACAGGAATGTTATTGTTATTGTGTCTTTATCTTGTAATTTTTTGTCTAATGCACTTGCATTTTTTAACAACCAGAAAAAATGAAGGGTGATATGATGGTAACCCGCACAAGAAACTGGGGCTGAATCCCATAGAAGTCTTAGAGATAGAGAGTCCAACATGAAACGATTCATATTTCCTTAATGTGAACATGAATGGGAATATGAATTTCCTGGGACAACCAGGGGCTTTGAGTTCTTTGAACTTGCCGTGGGCTTTATCCTGGCAAACTGAAGATCAGCTGTGGCCAGTATGAAAATGACCACAAGGCGAGACTGTCTCTGTGAGCTTTGCAGAAAATAACTCCACTGATTGGACCATATATTTGCAGTGAGCTTAGGGTTTTCGGGTGTGGACAGATAGTCTCTCATTTCGTCTCTGCCAAAGATTAAGTAACTCAGTGACAGCCTGGGGAACCTGGCAGCCCCAAAGGTATTTGATTAAAGAATCCTTATCCACTATTCTTTGGGTCTTATTTTATTGCCCTCTCAAGTTAATGATTTGGGACTCCACTTGGTTTAGATTCAAGAGGGACAGTGGGTTTTGATGTTAGTATTTTGGTTGTCTTAACTAAATTAAGATGCTAGGTGATGGAATTAGAACTCAGAACTGTCTTCTCAGATTGAAATGATGGGCCCAGATACTACAGACTGCATTGGAGGATTTAAGAAAAAATGGCGCTCTCTCGTAGGAAGGAGGGAGATGCAGCTTTCAAATTTGAGAATGATTTTTGCAAGAGTCGTGAGCTGGTGGACTGCCTACTGGCTCGGCCTCATAAATGCATTAGTATTTTATTTCGCTAATAGGGTATTTAAAATGCCTGACATCTAGCCAGATTCACACATTTATATTAATTGCATGGTGTTTGAGATTGTGATCTCCAGTCACAGGGATTGTATTCATTTGCTCGTTTGCTTTGTACTCAATGCTCAGCAGACTCTAGTAGTGATATGGCTCTAGGAAGAAGTGATGTCCATATTTCTAGAAATAAAACGTCTAAATCAAGAAAGGTGATAGTTGCATTGTACCTTTCCTGTTGTTAGGGGTGCTTGCAGCTGCAAAAAAACAGAATGTTTGACTGACGATGGCTTGAACAATTAAGACATGTAGTTTTTGTTTATTTAACAAGGCTCCTCAGGTCTGATTAGTGACTCTGTAACCTATCAAGGATGCAGGTACTTTACATTTTTCTATTTTGCATCTCTCAGCTGCTATTTCCTCTTGGTCACAGGATGGCTGCCTCTGTTCCAGCCATCACGTCTTCACATGCCACCATTTAAAATGGGAAGAAAAAGGAGGGGAAAGAAGTTTTCTTCTAGCCCCTCTCCTCTTCCATTAGAATTGACCCTCCCTTACATTTCATTGGACAGAACTGGGTCACATGCCTCCCCTTGAACATCGCTGTTAGAAATTAACAGTTAAGATTCTTCTCCAAGAATGAATAATTGCCAATGAAGCAAATTTGGTTTCTGTTAGCAGAAGTGTAGGAGCAATGGCTTGAGTGGTACAACTGAAGCTCTCTCCAGCCACACAGACACCATGATCGGTAGACCTGACTTAGTTTGATGGGATGGGGGAGGAGGTAATACTTAAAGACAGATGTTGAAAAGCTACAGTGTGTCTAGAGGAAGAGCCCTCAGGGGTGCATAGGATCTAAATGACATGTGGTTAAGAGTCCCAGAAAAAAATACTGGGGGAAGTTCAGTCTGGAAAAGAGAAATCTCAGAGAGGACATGAAAGATGGGCTGTTATGGGGTAGAGGTTTAGCCTTAAATTTTTTTTTATTGTTTTGGGAATGGAACTGGGGCCAGGGAATGAAATTATTAGGAGTAAAGTTTCAGCTTGATATGAGCAATAAGCTTTGGCAGTTAGGTGTCTGACTGAAACCCCCGATGGTTCATAGAACAATGAGTGTCTGTCAGACGTGACTGAGCTCAAAGTGACTGCCATCTGGTGGGACTCATGGCAAGATTGGATGGGGTCATCTCTGAGGTTCTTGCTAACTCAGAGACTCTGAACCTCTCAGAGGGCTCAGTTGGTTAAGTGCCCGATTTTGACTCGGGTTGTGATCTCATGGTTCATGAGGTCAGGCCCTGTGTCGGTGCTTAAAAATTTTTTTAAAGAATTCGTTTTGAATATATGTACATCTATATTAGACATTACATGATAAATTATAACACCAATTTTTTTAAATGTTTGTTTATTTTTGAGAGAGAGAGAGAGAGAGCACAACTGTGTGTGTGTTTTTAAATCCCCAAGTCCTGGTACTTTAGGCCCTTGGATTTGGCTGAAAACCAACATCCTCACTTTCTGCAAGCGTGTGAGTAATTCAGTATAAATTTGCCAGGCTTGGGGGAGGAATTTATGATCCTGGCATCATCACCTCAAATCTCCAAAGGACTTTACATCATCCTGAAGGGTAGACAGTATTTGAAAAGCAGAAAACCTATGTATATATCAACTCACACACACATATATAAATATAAACATAAGTAGGTCAGCTGGCGTCATATTTACTAGGGGGAATGTTTTTGGCCAAGAAGCATAGCTACCAGAGATGATGTTTAGAATAATTGCCAGCGATCTCCAAGGGGTGGGGGGGAGGTTTGCAACTGCACCCAGTTAATCAGGATTACTTATGGAAGTATATTCACTTTTTTTGCACACATTATTGTAAGAATACTTTCATATTCTAAGGAGACAGAACCCTCTCCGAATTTCCAGTTGTCAAGTTTTTCTTGTTCACTGTACCCTCCTGCATTTTGAACTTTTGCTTATGGTAGCAATGGCTCTGGGGGCTATTCCATTGTTTCCCCACTTCTCTGTTCTTCCTTCACATCTCCCAAGAAAATCAAAATCCAGAATTGCTTTCTGAACGCTTTGTCTTTGCATTCAAATTTTACAACATTCTGTATGATGGAAATGGGTATACTCTTAGTGTTTATTTATTAGAACTAGAGTAAAAAAAAATCCAAATAATACAATACAGAATTCAGAGAAAGAATATTGCTCAATTCATGCGTGGCAAGTCCTCAGACACAAATTCCTCTCCGAGGAGGTGACCATGTTACCCGTTCCCAGGGGAAGAATATGAAATGGGGGTGGTGGTTTGTTTCCATTTGTAAGTTTTGCTCACTGTTGGTATCCTATAAGGATATTTTCTTCTTAAGTTTTGCGGACTTGAAAGAGATTTAATCATTTTCCATTGGTCCCCAACTGTGTTTGTTTCCCCAAAACAAAATAAAAATTGACTCTAGAATATAGGGTAACTTGTGAAACTCAATGACACCTTAAAGCCAGGCCCACCTACTCACCCAGGGAATTTAAGATAATTTGGGATGAGCCAGGCAGGGAGTCATGATCATTTCATACACTAATATGAGGTATGGACCCTCCCCTGAGGGATGCACAGTCATAAGCCTGCATTCAGTATTATGTGCAGTTGTTAGAGTTTCACAGGTCCTCTGAAACTCATTCATAGACCTCCTTCGGATTTATTTATTTATCTCTTTATTTATTGGTTTATAAATAGGTTCATTCTTCAGACATTTGTGGAGCCTCTACATTGTGCCCAAATGTTCTGTAGATACACCTGCGATCAGATCATTTGCTTTGATGTGCATCTCGCTGGAGGAGACCGGCAGTTCAAGCCCAGAGTGGCGCATCTGTGATGGGGGTAGCTCGGGGTGCTGGGGAACATAGCAGAGGGGCACCTCAGCCAGAGGCATGTGGGTGGGGGCTTGTCAGAGAAGGTGCCCCTGGAGGGCTCTGGGCTGGGTTTGAATTCGAGAACTCCTGGCCAGAAGAGGCTGGCATCCCGGGTGTCTGCCCCTGCAGGTCACGCTGGTGGCTGCAGAGGATGAGCTGCAGAAAGGAGAAGGCTGGCTCACAGCGGCCCAGGCACCAGCTTAGCATCCAGGCCTTTCCCTCCCCTTAACGTGCTCCTCCAGGCTGCCAGGCCTGACTGCTGTTTTGATAGCTCCTGGATTTTCCTCTGGATAGCAGTTCTCACAATCAAAACATTGAGCTTTTTGCCGATCTCTGTTTTGTTGTCACAAATGGCTGAATGTCTTCTGCTCTATCTTGTCTCTTCCAAATTAGGCAACTCTGGCCAGGAAGAGTGAGTGGCATTCGAAATCCATATTGTCTGGCATGTCTGTAGTCCTAAGGCTGAAAAACAACAACATATTTTCTAGACGAATTGTTTTAAAGCTAAGGTATTTGTAGGTCTGAGGGAATGTGATAGTGGTCGACTCGGGTGAATAGAGCCAGAATGCAGAGAGAGGATGCTGAGCTCTAGAGGAGTCTGGCCGCGGCTCTGGTGCTAGGGGGCAGGTATGGCTGCCGCCACGGGTATTCTGAAAAGGCAGCCCCTGGGTGAAGACCGAGCTTCATGGTCAAATTGCACTTGAGTTAATTGCTGTTGGTTTTGCCTCAGTTAATTGGTACTCCTTTCTGTTTCTGTTGTTGTCTTCTGATGTTTTTGTTCCTTTGTAAGACCCTTTGAAAGCATTCAAAGAAATACTTTTATCGCGGAGAATTTCAGACACATCCAAAAATGGAGGCAATCGTGTGAGCCCTCATGTCCCCATCACCTGGCTTCAACAGTTATTAACACATGACCATTCTTGTTTTGTCTGGAATCCTTTTAAAGCAAATCTCAGACGTTGTTCTATTTCATCTACAAATATGTCAGTATATATCTCCACAGGAAGAAGATTTTACAGACTGTTAAAAAAATATATATAACCTCAGCTGGGGTACCTGGGTAGTGCAGTCACCTAAGCATCCAGCTCTTGATTTCGGCTCAGGACCTGATCTCACAGTTCATGGGTCCAGCCTCATATCGGGCTCCATGCTGACAATGCAGATCCTGCTTGGGATTCTCTCTCTCCCTCCCCTGCTTGGCCTCTCTCTCTCTCTGAAAACAAACATTCAAAAAGCTCACAATCCTTAAAAAAACAAACAAACAAAAAAAAAAAACCTTAGCTAACATAAAAGTAATCTAATGAATGAATGTACGATTTTTAGAGGAATTGTGAGATTCAAAGACATGAAAATAAAAATCACCTTTGATGTCACCAACCACGGGCAGCTACTGTTGCCATTTTTGTGGATTTCTTTCTAGTCTTTTTTTTCTTTTTTCTAGTCTTCTATACCTGCTCTATAAACACCGATACATATTGGTTACATAATTTCATGTATAGCTTCTAATTTGCTTTACATTCTATCACTAGCCTTACAGATTATCTGTAAGCATTCTTACCTAATACCTTTTCCATTCTGTGAACACATCTTGATTTCCTTGATAATTTAGCTGTCTTCACGTTTGTGGCTGTTAAACACCACACCTCAGTCGAAGAGCTTCATAATGAAATGTCTGAGCCGCAGATTCCTGGTTTTGAATTGAATCCTATGTCTGAAATCACTGGGTCACTGTGCACAGAGAACTTTAAGGTTCATGATACATACTGCTAATTGGTTTCCAGAAGGATCGGACCACTGGCTGCCTCCGATAGCTATACCGAAGTAGCTCCCTCACCTAAATGTGGCCCATACTTGAAACAAAAGTCATTCTAATTGGTTCCGTGAAAATGTTATCTCATTGTTTAATTTGCATCTCTTTTATAGCACCTGTTGCGGGATGTATCTTAATTTAGTCAGCCTTTTATATCCCTCGGTGTTGCACATCTTAACCTGTGTGATAGTTCTCATTGTGTGAATGGAAAACCTCAGAAAATGATGGATCCCAATACAAAGTACAGTCAAATAATTTGAATTTCTAAAAAATAATAAATATTTTGAAGCCTGGCAGGGAGCTCTGGGATTATTCATTCTTAGTCACTAGGCGTTGCTCAACCATTGTGTCTGTATCAGTGTTGCTTCAAGAATTGCTTTAAAATGTAAGATTTCCCAGCAGAGAATCATTTTGTGGGATTTGGCTATTATGAAATGCCAGGGGGTGGGATGGAGAACCTTGTCATGGTGGCCTGGGCTGTGCTCATGTCGCGGGCTTTGTGGTGAACGGTAGGGATGTAGAGCCATGGTTGGCTCCTTTCTCTAGAAAAGCAAAGGCAGGGTGACCATGTGACAGTAACTGCCCTGTGATCCGGAAGGGATATTGTGTGGGCGGCACGGAATCGCTGTTCTTTCCCATGGCAGGGGTGAGGGAAATGAAATGAATTTTAAAGGAAAAAAGTAGAAGAGATTTAGGACTGATGTTAACAGGTATGGGGGAAATCTTCAACATATTTAACTATTAGCATAGAATGATCCTTATTAGGGACTGAATATCCCCTGCCCCCTCCCCATGCTGTGTTGAGACCCTAACCCTAATGGCATGGTATCAGGAGGTGGGCTCTTGGGAGGTGATTAGGTCATGAGGGTGGAACTCACAGGAATGGGATTCGTGCCCTTGTAAGGGAGAGACCACAGAGCTCCCTTTCCCCTTCCACCACGTGAGGACACAGCGAGAAGACAGCCATCTATGAACCGGGAAGTAGCTGTCCTCAGACACTGAATCTGCCGGTGCCTTGATCTTGGACTTTAGCCTCTAGAGCTGTGACAAGACCATCACGACCAGTCAGAGCAGCTGCTCCCGGAGCCCCTGTTGGGTCCGGTATCAGTCCTCTCGTGCTGTTGATGAGAAGGTGTAGGGGCTTCCTGGGGGGAGGGGCTCAGTGGCAGAGGGACTTGAAGACCCCCGAGGCTGTGGCCGTTAACTGTCACAGCCAAAGCATTTTGAAGTGTCACCAACCAGAATGGATGTGCCCTCGTGTATCAGCTGACGGGACACCAGACTAGAGCACGACTGACGGCTCTAGGTCCTTCACGCCAAAGCGTGGGCAGTGGGTTTCTCAGGGAACCATCCAGAGCGTGGCAGAGGATGGCTGTTTCCTCTGCCACAGGTCAGCCTGCCCTGAGATGGGGAGGTGGGGCTGGAAACATGTTGATGCTCCCTTTCCTAAAACCTGGACCAGAAATGTGCCCCTGAGCCTAGCGCTTTCCCAGTTAATTGTCCAGCCATTTCCTACACGCATGCCTTCCACCCAGGGAGAGAGGTGTGGGGCAGAAGCCAGCTGTGCCCCCAGTTTCCACCCCTTTTCCTCCTGGGTAAGGTCTTCCCAAGAAACTCCTGCTTTCACTGGGGCTGGATGAAAGGTTCTGTTTCAGCCTCCAGTTTTGGGATGTGACATGGCCATTTGCACAAGCAAAAAAAAATAATGATCTTGTAACTCAGTTGAAGTACTCTGCAAAGATGGACTTTCAGGGATGCCTGGGTGGCTCAGAAAGCTGTGTCCGATTTCTTGATTTTGGCTCAGGTCGTGATCCCAGGGTCATGGGATGGAGCCCCGTGTTGGCCTCCGTGCTGAGTGTGGAGCCTGCTTGGGATTCTCTCTCTCTCTCTCTCTCTCTCTCTTTCTGTCTCTCTTCGGTTTACCCCTCTTGCCCTGCTAATGTGCACACACTCTCTCTTTAAAAAAAAAGAAAAAAAAAGACAACTTTTCAGAAGAGAGCCATGGGTGTGCCCTAGTGAGATCAGGTACTTGATTTGCTGGTAGTCTCTGTGGCTTCTCTCTCTCCTTCAGGATGGGAAATTCTCCATTCCCATACTAGTGCATAGAGGTTTTCAAATTCTAATAGTTTCCAGGGGGAAAGGGGCATTTCTCTCGCTTCATCTGAGGGTAGGTCCTAGGAACATGGAATATGCCAGAGTTTATCATTTTTGAGGTTATGCCCTGAACTGTGTTGCCCTAAAAGTCATAACCCCCAGCAAGTCAGACTATGATGGTATTTGGAGATGGAGGACTTTAAATGAAGGTAATGAAGGTAAAATGAGGTTATAATTTATGTTAAAATGGACCCTAATGTGATATGACTTGTGTTCTTGTAAGAAGAAATCAAGACACAGAGTAAAGACTGTGTAAAGATCACAGGGAGAACATGGCCATCTGCACACCAAGGAAAGAAGCCACAGCAGAAACCAACCTGGCAACACCTTGACCTTGGATTCCCTGCCTCCAGTGCTGGCACTCTGTTACGGTGGCCCCAGCCAACGGGCATAGAGAGCTTGGGAGGTCCATGTAGCTCAATTCCAAGGTTCCTCAGAGCTCCTTGTCTACTGACCAGGGTGGGGATACGGTGCCCCAGCTCAGAACCTGAACCCCCATCTACACTAAAGCTGACTTTACCCTTCCCATGATGGGGCTTCTGTGCTGGCAGCAGGGCTCCCGCATGAGGACCCGTCAATCCTTGTCTTGAAGTCCTTCCTGGAACACATCTAGGACATCTGGGTTTAGGGTTTCCTAAACACTTAGACTCTGATAGCCTTAGGGGCTGTGACCGACAGAATAATGGCCCCCCAAAGATGTCGCAGTCCCTGGACCCATTAATACATTACCTTATATGGCAGAAGGGACTTTGTGAATAGGATCAAGTTCAGGATCTTGAAACTTGATAATGATCTCTTGGGATTATCGTGTGGCTCCTGTGTAATTGCAAAGGTCCTTGGAAGAGCCAGAGATGGAGAGGGGATGACAGAGCAGAGGGTGGAGTGGTTGCTGTGAAGATGGTGGCAGTGGCCTCCATCCTGGACACACAGGTGGGAAGGGCCAGGGAACAGATTCCGCCCCCCCCCCCCCCGAGCCTCCAGAGGGAGCACAGCCCCATCGAGACCTTGATTTTAGGCCAGTGGGGCCCATTACAGACTTTGGAACCCTGAAGCTGTAAGGGGATAGATCTGTGTCACTTTAAGCTGCTAAATTGGTGGTGATTTGTTGGAATCCAGTACAGGGAGAGTCTGGTAAACATGTGTGGAGAGCAGGCTGTGCCCCAAGTGGCCTTCTCTCTGTGCTTTACCTTGGAAATTCATGCAGGTGATGCCTCCCATGATGTAGCTGTGGGGGAGGGGAGGGGCTTACCCGATACATGTGCCAGCTTTTTCCTTCACCAAATTGTCCAGCAAACTGATACTCTAGGAAATTACTGGGTTCATTCCCTGCACTTGCCGGGCTGTGCCTGCCTCTGTCTGAGAGTGTGCACTTTGCAACTCAAAACCTGGCTCCAGAACATACTAGCTCTCTATCCTTGGACAGCTCAACCATTTGGAGCGTCAACTTCCTTAACTATAAAATGGATTAATAATTACCTCTGTCTTGCAAGGCAGTCGTTTGTGAAGACCAATAAGTATCTGTGAAAAGTGTATATAGCACATCACATGGCCCATAAAGTAGAACCTGCTCTAGTACAGATCTGTTCTACCTATCAACACTTTCCATCTTGCAACAGCATGATGAAGTCGATTTCATTATTAGAGCACGTGTGTGAGTCCACAGGCAGAGCCAGGATTGGAACCCACTTGTTTGGCACTCTGGTGGGCTGTCTTAAACTCGCACTACTGACATGTTGGCTGGGTAGTCAGTCTCTTGTTGTGGAAGCTGCCCTGTACGTTGTAGGATGGTTAGCAGCATCCCTGGCCTCCACCTACCGGATTCCAGTAGCATCTCTCCCCACCCCCAGTTGTGACAACCCCAGATGTCCTCACATGCTGATAAATGTTCCCTGTGGGTTGCATTCATCCCTGGTGAAGAACCACGCTTCCAGGGCTTGAGGTCTGGGCACTGGAGACACAGCAGGGCTAAATAAGTAAAGTCATCATTACACTTGGGGTTCCATGCTTCTTACAACCTTTGAAGCATGGAACAGACACGTATCAGTCAATGTGCCTGTCTCTCTATCTAGTGGAATCTACTCCCTTATTTGGGGGCTGGTGTCAAGACCAAGAGACGTTTTGTGCAAGGGTGTTAACACTTTTCGTTGGCTCCTCTGGCAGCTGAGAAATGCTGAGACAGAGTGAGTAAGGGCACTGAGCAGATTGCAAAAGGCACAGATGCTTGCGCACACAGGCGCTTAATATTCTTTTGAGAAGATGATTCACATGGCTCATACATGGCCTTACAGGGAATTGTCTGAACAATTACTGTGCCTCTACCGAATTCTTTGTGAAGAGTTTCCCTATCACTCCTGGACCTGGTTGGGGAGGTGGGGGGAAGAACCAAGGAATTCGGGATATCTGGGGAAGAGAAAAGAGGGGAAAAAAAGAAATTAATAATTAGCTTTCTGTAAGTTTGGGCATCTCTCCAAAATACATTGAGATCAAATTTTATTTCTTAAATGAATCTGTTCACTTTTATGGTTGATCTGGGTTAGTGCATTTGGTTGGAAGAATTCATTAAAGCTGCCAAGATCTCCGTTTCAGCTGCACATAGGAACGGTTTTGTTCCCTGACTATACATCTACCTCCAAGCAAAGAATAAGAATCATCACCCATACAGCGACAACATAAGAGATCTAGATAGATCTCTGATCCCACCCATTACCAGGACTCCTGCTTAGAATGTAGGTTGTAATGAGGGCCCTTCAGGCAGCCTTCTCTTTTATTCCCAAAGCCATGCCTGGTGTCTTGGCTGGGGCAGAATAAGTCCTGCTGGACCTCAGCTGCCCCAAGTCCATGTCCCCGCCCACCATTCACCTACTGTTGGTCTACTACCCCATGTGGCATGTGCTCCCACTCACTTTGTTTGTGAGGCTGTACCCCACTTATATTTAGGACTCTGTCTTTCCCCATTCCCAGGACCCAGGACACTGGTTTGGGGCAGGGTAGGTGCTCAGTAGATATCTAAATAAAATAGCACGTAAGTAGAAAGGGCTGGGGCCAGGACTGTGCTGGTTTCCCCAGCTGCTGTATCAAGTCACCACAAAACAATGCCTTTTCATCCTCTTAGAGCTCCAGAGGGAAAATCAGAAGTCAGGTACCCTGCGCCGACATCAGCAAGGCTGTGCTGCGTCTGGACACTCTGTGGGAGAATCTCTTTTCCGGTGTTTCCCTGCATCCCGTTCCTTGGCTTGTGGCCCCTTCCTCCGCCTTCAAAGCCAGCAACATCTTGCCTCACTTGTCACATCTTCTCTAAGGACCCTTGGGATTACGCTGAGGCCTCACCCAAACATCCATGATCATCTCCCCAGCCCACGATCCTTATTTTATAAGTGAACAGACATGTGTGTGTATGAACATATGTTACGTATGTATGTGTGTATGTAGGCTTCACGCCCAGCTTAGAGCTTGAACTCAAGACCCTCTGATCAAGAGCCACATGCTCTGGGGCATCTGGGTGGCTCAGTTGGTTAAGTGTCTGACTTGATTTTGGCTCAGGTCATGATCTCACAGTCTTGAGATGGAGCCCTGCATTGGGCTCTGTGCTGGGTGTGGAGCCTGCTTGGGATTCTCTCTCTCCCTCTGCCTCTCCTTTCCTCATGTCCTCACTCCTGCTCTAAAACAAACAAACAAACAAAAACAAAAAACCCCAGAAAACCAGTCGCATGCTCTCCCAGCCGAGTCAGTCAGGCCCTCACCCTGCAATGACCCATAATATAATCATACCTGCAAACCCTCCCTTTTGCCGTTTAAGGTGATATTTATGGATTCCAGGGATTGAGGCCTGGTATCTTGGGGGCCCTGGTTTGGTGGGCCACAGGAGCCATTATAATCTACCTTCCCATAGGGACAGGGCAATATTGTGTTAACAAGTGTCACCCACGTCACCGTGTTGGGAAGGTAACAGGTGTCGTCCATGTCACCATGTTGGAGGACAACAGGTGTTGCCCACGTCACCATGTTGGGGGGTAACAGGTGTCCCCCACGTCACTGTGTTGGGGGGTAACAGGTGTCGCCCACGTCACTGTTGGGGGGTAACAGGTGTTGCCCACATCACCGTGTTAGGGGGGTAACAAGTGTCCCCCACATTACCGTGTTGGTAGAGCAACAAGTGTCCATGTCACCATGTTGGGAGGGTAACAGGTGTCACCCACGTCACCGTGTTGGGGGGCTAACAGGTGTCGCTTATGTCACCATGTTGGGGTAACAGGTGTCACCCATGTCACCATGTTGGGGGGGTAACAGGTGTCACCCATGTCACCATGTTGGGGGGGTAACAGGTGTCCTCCACGTCACTGTGTTGGTAGGGTAACAAGTGTCCATGTCGCCATGTAGGGAGGGTAACAGGTGTCACCCATGTCACTGTGTTAGTGGGTAACAGGTGTTGTCCACATCACCATGTTGGGGAGGTAACAGGTGTTGCCCACATCACCTTGTTGGGGAGGGTAACAGATGTTGCCCACATCACCGTGTTGGAGGGTAACAGGTGTCGCCCCTGTCACCATGTTCAGGGGGTAAAAGGTGTTCCCCATGTCACCATGTTGGGGAGGTAACAGGTGTTGTCCACATCACCATGTTGGGGGGGTAACAGGTGTCGTCCATGTCACCATGTTGGGGGGTAACAGGTGTCCATGTCACCGAGTTGAGGGGGTAATAGGTGTCACCCACATCACCGTGTTGCGGGGGTAGCAGGTATTGTCCATGTCACCGTGTTGGTAGGGTAACAAGTGTCCATGTCACTGTGTTGGGAGGGTAACAGGTGTCGCCCATGTCACTATGTTCAAGGGGTAACAGGTGTCATCCACGTCACCATGTTGGGGGGGGTAACAGGTGTTGCCCACGTCACTGTGTTGGGGGGTGAGCTTGGGTGAGTAAACTTGGCAAACTCTGGGCCTCTGTTTCCTCATCTGCAGGTGAAGAGCTGGGGCTGAGGGTCCCTCCAGCTTTAACATGTTTCCTTCTCTGGGGGAGTTCTGTGTGGTCAGAAGAACAGGTCGTATTGGAAAACTTGGGGACATTGAGTTAGGCAGGCCTGGGACGGCATCTGAACTTCAACATTTTCCTCTGTTAAAAAGGAGTTCTATATATATGAAATCATACAGTGGTAGTGTATCTTCTTCCTTTCTTTCTCCACTTTGGACATTGCCTTTCCTCATCTTTAAAATGGGGTGGTGGGGCACCTGGTGGCTCAGTCAGTTAAGCATCCGGCTTTGGCTCAGGTCATGATCTTGCGGTCTGTGGGTCTGAGCCCTGCATCGGGCTTGTGCTGACAGCTCAGAGCCTGGGGCCTGTCTTCGGATTCTGTGTCTCCCTCTCTTTCTGTCCCTCTTCTGCTCACGCTGTCTCTCTCTCTCCCCCTCTCGAAAACTAAAAAAAAAAAAAAAAAAAAAAAAATTTAAAATCAATCAATAAATAAAATGGGGTTGCAATTGTAAAGTGCCCTCCTTGGTAATGGGACGTCTGCTGCTTGCTGGAGGTCAGGAGTGCCCCCATCATGGCTGATGACAATATGCCTTCTTTTTATTTAAAAAAAAAATTTTTTTAATGTTTATTTTTGAGAGAGAGAGAGAGAGAGAGACAGTGTGAGGAGGGAAGGATCAGAGAGAGAGAGGGAGATACAGAATCTGAAACAGGCTCCAGGCTCTGAGCTGTCAGCACGGAGCCCTACGCGGGGCTCGAACCCATGAACCATGAGATCATGACCTGAGCTGACGTCAGATGTTCAACCAACTGAGCCACCCAGCTGCCCCTACAATCTGCCTTCTGTCTGCTCAGGAGGGCCCATGCTGCTCTGTAGGTGAGACAGGGCCTTTCTCAAAGCATCTGTCATAGCCACACTTCCCCAGGTGTGGTCTTCCTTGGCTGGAGCTGCCTTGATGTGCAATCCACATGTTGAGTCCCCACC